>NC_000086.7:37813701-37846201 GCF_000001635.26 Mus musculus | reverse complement strand
AGAGAGAGAGAGAGAGAGAGAGAGAGAGAGAAGGTGGTAGATGACTACAGGGAACCCTATACCTGGCAGAGCAGGGCCCTTGCACATCTGAGTTCACAGCAGCTGTGACAGCATGCCCAGGTCTGTGCAAGCTCAAGGCAAACAAAGTTAGAGTTAGGTAAAAAGTCCCCCATCTGGCTGACAAGCCATTTCCAATTGACAGCTGCTGGGGAAGGGAGAGTGAGTCTTCTTTTACGCTGCAGTGCCAGGTTGCTACTGGAGGGCTGAACAACCTAGAGTGCAGAGGCAGCATGAATAGGACTGGAGGAGGTTTACCAATAAATAAATAAATAAATAAATAAATGCCAACAAGTGGGGTGGGAGGGGAATAAAGGCTCTGAGAGGAGGTGCTGGAAACTATAAGGTGAATATGATCAAAATCCATAAATAAATAAATAAATAAATAAATAAACAAATGCCACCAAGTGGGGTGGGAGGGGAAAAAAGGCTCTGAGAGGAGTTGCTGGAAACAATAAGGTGAATATGATCAAAATCCATTGTACAAAATCATCAAAGAACAAACAATGATCCCAGTATTGGGCCCAAGAAATCATTGATAAGTGTGATTACCTGAAGTGAAAACGTAAGAGTTCTTTGGAATGTCAGTTGTGTTGGATGGTGTTTTGCTGGGACAAACATGTGAATGAAAGTTTTCTTGATGTGGACACAGGTGAAAAACTAAGGCAGGCACGTGCAGGAATATTTAGCTGAAGCAGACACAGGAGGAAGGATGTCCTAGTAAAGTAAGCCTGTTAAAGGACAAGTGATGAAGGATTCTTTGCTAAGGACAGGCATGTATTGGTCTGTTTTGCATTGCAAGGTCAAGCTCTCTTTGTCAGGACTCCATAGAAAGAATGGTGCCAAAAAGCAAAACAAAACAAAACAAAACAAAACAAAACAAAACAAAACAAAACAAAAAGCTGGTGGATTGCTGCAGGTCCCTGCTAGCTTCTGCAAACATGGGATGCTTGGCAGAGTGATGTCAGATGAGACAAGATGTGTGCTGAGGCAAGACACATGCTGAGGCAAGACTGGTGGAAGACAAGTGATGTTTGGAGAGAGGATACAAAGACTCAAGGGACAGCGATGGAGGCTTAGCTAGGCTTGCTTATAGAGCTGACTGTGCAATGCCTGTGAGTCTCTTGTCTTCCCTGATCTTTGCTTCACTGAGAGAGGCACAACCAAAAACTTCTCCTGACTTCACTCCTGGTGCCTCGTGACGATTGGCGCCTAGGCTGGGGCGTGGCTGTCTCTGCTAGGTGGTGCCACCACTGCTGATTCCTGTTTGCCATCCAGACTCTACCAAACCGGATGGCCGGTGTATCCCTGAAGGGCTTGGGAGTGGATTGAGATGCCATTGCTAACCTGTAAACTGAACTGCCCATTTCCAGACAACACAGACAGGACTTGCTCTCAAGAACCCTTTCTAAACAGGTCCACTTCCCCTGTATCCTTTCTTTTCCCCTACCTCTAGTAGGTGGTGGGCTAAGATGGCGGTGAAAGCATTTAAGAACCATCATTAAAAGGGTTGAAAAAGCTGGGCAGTGGTGGCACATGCCTTGAATCTCAGCACTTGGGAGGCAGAGGCAGGCAGATTACTGAGTTCAAGGCCAGCCTGGTCTACAGAGTGAGTATCAGGACACCCAGGGATACACAGAGAAACCCTCTCTCAGAAAACAAACAAACAGGTTGAAACACATTTAAAGCTACAAATACCACTCCTCATGGAGGAACCATGTCTCTGAAGTACGTGGAGATCATCACAGGAAAAGGTTCAGAGAACAAAGGATTATGGGGAGCACAGCCACATGAATACACTGACATCACAGTTCCTGCATCTCTGGCTCAGGACCTGTTGGGGAAGGGTGAACAGAAAGATGTCAAGAGGCCCAATATCAGGATCTCTGCTGTGAGTCTCTCTCAGCACTGGCTGCATAAAGAGACCTGAAGAGTGCCAAACTCAACTGAAAAGCTACTGTGGAGAGGGAGGGTAAAGTCTCAAAGGAAGGAGACCCACTGTGTCCTGGGAATGTTGCCCTGGGTTTTATTGTTCTGCTAGACAGGGAACAATAAACAAATAGTGACTGCAGATATGGGGAGATTGGCCCCGACCAGGGATGAGTCTTCTAATTGCTTGTCCAAAGCAAAGGGGCAGGCATGAAACCATATATGCATACACACACAGCAGGCTCATCAGGCTATATTTATACATTTATACACACAGGTATGTGTATCTCTGAGAAGAATAATTGAAGAAAAGAGGCAGTAAATGTGAGAGGAATGAGGGAGGGCATGGAAGTGAGGACATAGGACACTTTGGAAGAGAGAAAGGTAATAGAATGCATAAAATAGAAGAATTAATAAATTAGAGACAACTGTGGCTGAAAATGTCCAGTTACAACTGCTCTTTCTGCATGCACACACTCAAACACAATGAATATAAATATATTAGGTTTCCATTTTCAACAAATTTAAAAATATATGTAAAACACTCTGGATAGCCTGATACACACACACACACACACACACACACACACACACACACACACACACATATATGCAGTGCTTGGAAGGTAGAGACAGGCAGACCAAAAACCCAAGGCCATACTCAGCCTGTCTCCAAGAGACTCTATGTGCTAGGAATTTAGGCCTAGGTTATAATTTATTTCCAGTCTTTGATGCGGAATGAGACTCTTCAGCTGAGGCTCATGGAGCTGGCAGTGAGCTGCATACCTCGGCCTATCTTCTCAGGCTAGGAATTCAGGACTCTGCAGCCAGCATTATGAGTTGAGATGTGTGTGTGTGTGTGTGTGTGTGTGTGTGTGTGTCCCTGTATTCTGTGCCCCAATTCGTTTTAATATTTTATTTTCTGGTGTGGAGAGATGTTCTGTGGACAATGGCACTTGCCTGCAAGACAGATGACCCACATTCGATTCCCAGAATTCAAACAGGAAGGACAGAACCAAGTAACTATACAAGTTATCCTCTAACCTGCCCATGTGTGCACTCTAAAATGATTCACACAAAGAGAAAATAAATAAATAAATAAATAATGAATAAATTTGTATTTGACCTCATAATGAAGAGTTTGGACGGCCTCACAGCGAACTGAATATTAGAAATATTTGGCGGGTTCTATCAGTCCATCTTCCATTGTGTGCATTAGTTTTACCTTGCTTTCTGGTCTTGTGACAAAACATAATGATCAGAAGCAATCTGGGGATGAAAGAGTTCCTTCCCTTTTGGAGTTCACAGTCTATCACTTAGCAAGGGGAGGCAGGAACTGGAGGCAGGAGCCAAGGCAGAGGCCATGAAGAGATGCTGCTCACCAGCTTGCCCCTCGTGGCTTATTCAGCCTGCATTCTTCATGCTCCGGAATGTGCTGCACATGGTCGGTCCTTCCCACAGTCGGAGAGACTTTCCCATATCAATCAGTAATCAAGAAAATGCCCACAGGATTGCTTACACAATTATACGGACATTGTTCAATGGAGAGTCCCTCTTTCCAGATGTCTCTAGCTTCTGTGTAGTTAACAACAAACGTCCTCATCAGCAACACTGACAGTTTGTCCAGTTCTAACATGCTAGGAAAACAAAACACGCACATGCGCACACACAAAACAAGCAAACATACAAACATTCAAATAAACAAAGACCTCCCAAAACGTTTCTCTCAGAGTCAGTGGTGGGCATGAAATCCTACCAGTGGCTGGAACCGACTCTGTCTGGATGGAGGCTGTCTTTGCTTGGGGATTTTCCATGTCACTTTTGCACATCTGGGGTACAATCTGACCAGGATGAGGAGGGAGAGGTCACAATGGAGGACAGAACAATGTATGGGGAACTGCAAGGTCACTGTGACATCTGACAACCTTCTGTGATATTAAATGGCTACTGACTGTCACTCAGTAACATCACCCCACAGAAGGAGACCTTGTTGTGAGGGATAGCCTCTAGGGCCCCAAACACCAGAGAAACTCCAGGCTCCCGGGACCAATGGGAATGATTTTAGCCATAATGCACAGAGAAGGGGGAGAGCAAACCTGTGGAGACCACCTCCAGTAGATAGGAACTGCCCCTGGTCGAGGGATGGGGCCACCCACACATCTCAAAGTTTTTAACCCAGAAATGTTCCTGTCCAAAGAAAGTGCAGGGACAAAAATGAAACAGAGACTGAAGGAAGGGCCAACAGGGAACGCACCACCTGGCGATACATCCATCATGTCTTCAGACACCAAGCCCAACTCTGTTGCTGTGGTCAAGAGACACTTACGGACAGGAACCGGATATGACAGTTCCTGGGGATGTCCAGCCAGCAACTGACCAATGCAAATGAGGATGCATGGAGCCAAACATCAGGCTGAACTCAGGAAACCTGGTGAGGGAGCTGGCAGAAGGAATGGAGGAACTGAAGGGAATTGCAACCCCATTGGAAGAACAACATAGGCTGGCCTGACTATCCCAGAAACTAGACCACCAACCAAGGACTGGACTGGGAGGGATCCACGGCTACAGATACATATGTGTCAGAGGATAGCCTTGCCTGGCAGCAATGGGAGGGTCCTGGGGAGGTTTAATGCTACAGAGTAAGGGGATGCTGCAGTGGTAGGGCAGGAGAGTTGTGAGGGTGGGGGTGCACTCTCATACAGGCAAAGAGGAGGGGGTTGGCAGATGTGGGATGGGGGATTGGTGGAGGGGTAACTGGAAAGTGGGATATCCTGGAATGGCAGGGGTTTGGTGGAGGGGATAACCAGGAATTGGGAAAGTATCTGAGATGTAAACGAATAGAACAATTACTAAAAATAAGTTAATTATTAAATACATAAATGGCATTTCCTTGACCAGGGCCACCCCTACCATACCAATCCAGAAGACACCTGAGGCAAATAAACCTGAGAATCTATTTATTTCACATTCAAGTGCTTAGGGAATAAAGATGCAATAACACTTTGGTGGAAGCAAGCAAGTGGCTCCTGGTCAAGGGTGGTACACTAGGGCTCCTGCGCCATCTTCAGAGAGGTGGAGTGGGTCCTGGGTGGGGCATCATCATTCATCCTTGACTGACTGTGTTCTCTCCTGAACTGCACTCTCCTCTTCTTAAACCATCTCTACAATGAGAGGGAACAGGGATTAGTTCTGTATCATAATCAGGATTATACATCAGAAACCACATCATGTAATATTAGTTGCCCTCTATACTTTACATCAATAGAATTTATATTAATATTATCTTGCTCAGAAGACCCTGGTGTCACACTGCTGTAATTCTGTGAGGGGCTGAAGGCCTGGTACTGAGCGCCGGTTTGCCTAGAACGTGGGAGCCCCAGGCTTCTGGCCCGAGCATTGCAAAATAGTTCCCGGACAATCAACCAAGCACTGCACACCTGGTTTATATCTCTACTCTGGAGCCCTCTGAAGTTTCTTATCAGCACTTTTGGGCAGATGCACCTGTGTGGTCACGAGAGTTATCTTGATGGGTGTCCTTATCTGCATGGTTTCAGTAGGCACTAGCCTGAGGACTAGCCTTTTAGAATGTGTCCTTCCTACATTCCCACACCCCAGGTCCCTGTTCAACTTCAGTTTTCTGGGTGCTGAGCTCTGCCTGGGAACTTCCCTATATTGTCCCAGCAAGGTACATTCCATGTGAATTGTGCCCAAACTGCATAGTGAGCCTTCTGACCTAATTTTCTACCCACAAAGACCACAGGTCTGAAAAAATTATTTTGAGAAGCCTACTAAAATGCCCCAAAATTTAAGGGCAGCTAGAGCTGCACAGAACCTGAATTCCATTCCCAGAAAGCATGGCTCCAGGCTCACAATGACTTGCAACTCCAACTATGGGCTTCCAGAAACTTCTCATGACATCCATAGCTACAGAAACATGTGCCTGGCAAACACACACACACACACACACAGAGAGAGAGAGAGAGAGAGAGAGAGAGAGACAGAGACAGAGACAGAGACAGAGACAGAGAGAGTTTAAAAGAACTGTATAAAATTAGTCATTTTGACATACAGTGACACAAAATGAACAGTGTAACTTCAGGAACAGAACAACCATATCTGAGCCCTGAAGGAAGTTCTCCAATGGCTGGGATATCAATGGCTTTTTGTTTCTTACTCACCTGCAACTTGGCCTCAGTCACACCCGTTCCCCTTGCCAGCTGTTTTCTGAGACAAAAAAAAAATGACAGATATTCAATATTTGGCACCACAGATGAAGTAAAGCATAAAGGACAGTTTATATTTAAGAAAATATTTGTCTCAATCTCCTAACCTCTGGGACACTCACTTTGTACAAGTGAGTGTGATTCATTAGCAGGGTACTATCAAGAGACTCTGACAAAGGTTTTACTTGCTCCAAGTAGATACTACAAGCTGCACAGCCTTTAGCATAGCTCCCACTCCCATCCCAGAGCCCTGGGACAGCAAGGCAGGGTCTGGCAGGCTGGAAGACTGCTCTTAGTTTTAGCCTTAGTTCTAGAAGGCAATGTGGAGGCAGGCAAGTTTACTCAGCAGATAATCCTGCTTGCAGCAGAGCCTCATTTTGAGCCCAGGGCCCACACAGTGGAAGAAGAGGAGCAAGTCAGTTAACGCTGGCCCCTGACATCCAAACATGGGGCACATATCATGCCTCCACCCCGGATGAAAAAAAAAGCCCAGGCAATAAGAACACTTAAAATGTAATTTAAAGTTTCTAATAAATGAAGACAAGAAGGACAGCTGCCAGAGGGTCAGAGGCCTCTGTACCAGCTTGCTCCCTCCTTAAAGCACTGACGTCTCACTGTGCTTACCCTTCTTCAGCACGGAGATAGTGGTTTCTCTGGAAAACCTGTTCCAGCTCCTGCAGCTGTGGCTCTGTAAATCCGTCCCGGAGGGGGCGGTGGGGCACCAGCACTGGCACAGGCTGTACAGTGGACACCAAAACTGGCCGTATGCGGGGGCACTGCTATTGGTATGGATGAGTCACAGGCCATCAGGACTGATGTAGGCAGTTCACCAGGCACTGGCATATGTGGTATGCTAGGCTCGTTAACTGCTCTATGTTGTGCACTGGACACAGGAGCTGGCATAGGCTGTGTTTGAGGCACGTCGATTTGCATAGGCTGCATGTGGGGCACAGGAACAGGCATAGACTGAGCCTGTGGCACAGTAACAGGCATAGGCTGTGTGAGAGGCACAGTGACTGGCACAGTTTGTATGTAGGGCACCCTAACTGGCACAGACTGGACCAGTGGCACAGGAAAAGGCAAAGGTTGTACATGGGGCACAGGAAGGGGTATAGGATGTGCGTGAGGCACAGTGATTGGCCCAGGCTGTACGTGGGGCACAGGAACAGGCATAGGAAGTGCCTGGGACACATGAGTTGGCAAAGACTGTACATGGTGCAAAGGAATGTGCACAGGTTGTACATGGGAAAGAGAATAGGCCACAGGCTGGACATGGGGCATCGAGATTGGCATAGGCTGTGATGGGGGCACAGTAACTGGCACACTCTGCACACGAGGCACAGGAATGGGCATAGGCTGCGCCCGGGGCACACTGATTGGCATAGGTTGCACATTGGGCCCAGGAATAGACTGGGGCTGCGGAACACTGATTGGCATACGTCGCACATGTGACACAGGCTGTACACCGAGCACCTTTAGAGACACAGACTGTCCCCGGGATCGGGATCCCACACGCTGCCTCCGCTGGGCACGAGGCACCAGCACTGGCACAGGGTGCACGTCCTCAGTGCCCCACCTACACTCAGGGACCCGATTCTGAGGCCGACGCTCATTTTTCTGGCTACTGCCGCTGGCCCCCTTTTGGGTCCAGTCACCCCTGACGCCAGAGGTGTCTACAGCAGAAGGACTGGCTCCATTCTTCTCCTTTCTCCCCAGTTCCCCTGGTCCTTCTACTCCGCCCCATTCTGCTGCAGAGGCTCCCAGTCCAGGGGAGGACTGGTCACGTGAATCTTCCCCATTTCTTTCCTCACCAGCAGGCAAGACCAGGGGGGCTTTTGCACCTGAAAGTGAGGACACAGAAAGATCAGGCGACAGGAACTAGGGTGGGGCAAAGTCGCCATGAGGTCAAGTCAGGTGTACAGAGCCTCTCGAGGCAGCCCCGAGGGACACTCCTTCCCTCCGGGATGTGGACAACCCACCACCCCTAACCTGCACTGACCCTTCTGCTTCTCCTCCTTAGGCGCCACATGGGGTGGGTAGGTGGGGTTTCCACGCTCCATGACCTGGAGTCTATCAAAGTCGCTGGACGTCCGCGGCCCCTCGAGCTTCCTCAGTCTCTGAGCTGGAGCCCCCTAGAGTTCCGGGAGGAGGGAGCTCCCATCTAGCCCAGGGGAAAGGACCCCGCTTGTCTTAGCCAATCAGGGCGCCCCTTGCTGACTTCCGGAACAGTTGCTATGGGTTGAGCCTCTGAAGAGGAAAACTGAGAGCTCTTTGGAGCTGCACTGAATATGATGTGATTGTAGGCCGGGGCGAGTGAGGTGTTGATGGAGCCTTCCAGGTTGCAACTTGGTGGGGTCTTTTGCCCTGCTGAGGTAACTTCCTCAGGAAGTGGACCGTTCAACCGGAAGTAACCATCGATCCCTCGGTTGCTTTTGAAGCCTGTGCAGAAAATATCTCTCGGTCTAGGAAGAGTGATTGGGTCCCTGGGACATGGCCCAGACCTGCTTTTCTGGGAGGTTCTTCCTTAGGGCTTTCACAGAAAGTGAAGCGCACATAGTGTATCGTGCTTCCATGTTGGCCTTTATGGGTGGCTTGGTAGAATTGCAGGCCCTGCTGGCTCAGCAGACAGAGCAGAGGACTCAGCTTCGGAAGGGCTACTGGGCGCGGGATGGAGATGGGGTGTAGCAGAGAGGGGACTCCGGGATTCGAGTAATACTGTCAGGCTTTGATAAGTTCTGGTACAAACTGCGAGAATTTTCATATGTGCGCTGAACTTCCTCACGATTGTTTTGAGCACACACACACGCGCACATGCACACACACACAAGCATGCACATGCACACATACACACTGAAAGGTCAAAGTGTCAAGAGCTGGCTTTTGTGCCTTGGTCTCCATCCCAGAACTGTCAGTCATGTAGCCCCTTCACTGGCCTGTGGCTAGTCTGATCCCGTGGCAGCCACCTTTTCCCAACATGTTCTGGTCACTATAAGACTAGAAAGGCATAAATATGTAGCATATGCACATCCAGTTCATTATTTGGTTTGGGAATATTTGGTAGCCCTAGTGCCAGAATAAGAGTTTGTCTCTCATCTATAGGCTACCTTCAGAGTTTTGGTAAACTCACTCAGGGGCAAATCTGCACATGTATGTTTCCTGCCTTTTCCTGTCTTTCTGTGGATAAAGTGCAACTAATCTTGACAAGGTGTTCAGGAGCTGCAGATTGTTTGTCTTTCTCATTGTCCCCATCTTTGGGAAGACCCCCCATTTAGGGCCCAAGACTGTACCGCATAGGCAGCATGCTTGTCTAGCATGCATTTAGCCCTGCCTTAGATTCTTCCTATTGCAGAAAGACCTTGGCTTTCCGTCTCAGTGATGCCGGTTACATGATGACCCAAGAATCAGACGCAACTGTGGAGAGATGGGCTTAAGTTCCAAGTCACTCACAACACACTTTCTCAAAGCAACTATAGCAACACCACATTCCTTTCTATCAATTGGCCCTCATGTCTCCTTTTTTTTTCTGTAATAGAGTAAGTTACAGAGTTTATTCAATTCCTAAATTTCAGAGATAACTGATGAAAAATATATACAAATATATTGTGTCTGTTCAGGGTTAGTAGACTAGGAAAGGAAGCCTGCTCCCCTTTAGCCAGCACAGGATAGAGTCTCCTATTACTTTTGAGTTGACCGTTTACCTGCCTGCTCCCCTGAATCCTGAGACTGGCCTTGAGGAAGTTGCAGACCAACAGTCTTAATGAACGCATGAGCTAGGGAAGGGGCCGTACTGAATGGAAACTCACCATCAGCCTATGGGGACAACTGGGACTCCCATGAACTTGTATCTGCTCCCACATGGTCAGAACAGAACGGGAGTGTGGTCTGCAGTAGTGAGAGGTGCAAAGCTCCTTCCCTGCTAATAATGTGAGCCACAGAAACAGCTGTGATGTGCAGGGGCCACTGAAGGTGACACAGGCATGCTGCCTCCAGCAGGAAGACCTCTTTGTCAATCTGTTTGCATCTCATTTATGGAATGGTTTGCATCTACATGCCACAGTCAGAAGGAAATATACAGAAATTTTCCTCTTTATTGTTGCTGTGGTGGGAATGGAGACAGAGAAAGGTGGCTTTCCCTCATGAGTGGTTAAACTGTGACTGCACACAGCCCATCTCCCTGTGGCTCCTGGAGGTTTGGTCCCCTAGGGCTCCTCTGGGTCCATCATGCAAATGTGGTCCTGGATCCCACCTGCTGTGCTCCTGAGCATTGCTTTCTTCTCCCTGGCCCTCTGTTTGGCTCTCCTGTTGTTAAACCTTATCTGAAAGCAGAGGAGAACAGGGAATGTCTCAGCATGCTGAGAGCTTTGCTGACAAGGACACATGCTACATCAGTCAGTGGCATTCAAACCTATGTAGCAGAAGCTGTGTGGAGAAGCACAGACTCCTTGGACTGCCACAGGCAGGGTGGGTTCAGTGTTGGAGACCATGGCTTCAATCTATGTAACCCAGCCTTCTACACACAAACCTTAAAAACCTACAGCACCTATCACTAGTTTACACAGAGTCACAGCAAGCCTGCTCCTGCAGACCACACTTGGACAGCAGCAGTTATGGGCTCAGTTCTGGAACAGACTGAACAAGACACATGGACATTAAATGGATTTTACTGGGCGTGGTGGCACATGCCTTTAATCCCAGAAATTGGAAGGCAGAGACAGGTGATTTCTGAGTTTGAGGCCAGCCTGGTCTACAAAGTGAGTCCCAGGACAACCAGGGTTACACAGAGAAAACCCTGTCTCGAGGAACCAAAAAAAAAAAAAAAAATATGGATTTCCAAAGTGTCCTTTTACTGGTACCATATTCTCCCATGTATTTGGCTTCTCATAAATTCAATAATGCTGGGTCTTATTGTTTGGTTCATTGGACAAGTTTCCCAGCGCATTTACTCTTGCCTCTTCCCATGGTGTTGGGAGAGTTTTGGCCTTGTGGTCAAGTGGAGACAATATCTGAACTGAAATCAATCTTGTAAGTTACTCTACAGTGCTTCCCTTTGCAAGCAAACAACGGAGGAGGAGCCACCACCATAAGGGCTGCTAAGCTCTATTCCAGGTCAGTCTGGCCTTACCACACATCAGTCGCTCTTGGCCAGGGCTCTATGGCAGATTATTTACTTGCCCCAATAGTTAGCGATTATTCTTTATTTAGTTACATGTGTGGGATGGATTGATTCTTAGGAACTTAATGTGGCTGAAGGCTTTCATGGCCCTGTTCCATCCTCCATCAACTTGATAATCTGCAAGAGCATCCTTGGTTTCAGCATGACTCTACTGAAGTTCCCTGTAAAGGACCATGGTGCAGAAGCAATTTAACAGGAAGGACTGGGTAAACATACAGGCGTGCACAGGCGTGGATTCTGCATGTGCACAATTACAGAGTCTATGCTGTGTAAATACCTTGGTTCACAGAAAGAATGTAAGCAGCATATGATGGCTTTTTCTTTCTGTTTCCTCCAGGAAATCAGGTACCCTCGAGAACTGGTGAAGAGCACTAGCTGGGGAGGAGTAAGTCTGCCTTCTGATCATGAAGCCAGTGACTTCCAACAAAGGAAGAGAGAAAGCACACACCTACTGAAGAACACCCAAGACAACTCAGCCCAGTACCCCAAGCAAGATCTAGATGGCCTAACTGTCCCCACCATGCTTCCTCAGATCTACTGACCTGCACCTTGGCTTCAGACCCATCCATGCTTCTGGCAAGCACCTCTCTGTGTAGAGAAAGACACAAATCACCAGTCCAAATCATGAGGAAAGTCATAGGATGGGCAAGGTGTGTGCTCCTCTTCCTGCACAGCTCCAGGGAGACACTCAAGTGGCTGACAAAACCAGGTTCTTTTAACAAAGGCTTTCATCTCAAAAGAATCTTTAAAGTGTTGTGTTATACTTGGCTGGGAAAGACAATATTTTTATTAACTCTAATTAGCTCACACTGATAATTTTAATGAAGTATCTAATAAGTGAGCAGAGGGGCAGAAGTATATGATGAATGTGTTAAGCAAAGTTTGAACCTAGGAAAAGGCTGAAATATATGAAAGGCCGTGTGATGACAGCATGGTAGTCACCTCACTCCCTTTTGGTTAAATACCAACTAAGACAACAGAGGCACAGAAGAATTGAGACTGAAAGGGCTCAAGCCAGTAAATCCATTTCAGGCTTTACCTAAGAAAGACTGAAAGTCTGGGGCTGAAGCTGTTTTTGACACTCCTTGTAACAGCTACCCCACTCCCTATAGCCACAAGGCAAAACAACACTCAACTCCCAGGAAGAGGGATTCTAAACAATGAAGGGCCAAGTCCAAACAAGGGTGTGACTTTCAGACTCAATGGGAAGTGACCACCACTCAGAGCACAGTGAAAAAGCTGGCAACTCTGGTGACACTGACAGTCAGGAAAGGGACTCCCTGCTCTGTCACAGGAGGTTTTCAGAGTCTTCCTGTGTAGACAAGGGAGGGAGAGGTCAGGCTCTGGAGTGGAAGACCAGGACAAGGGTTTCTTACTCTTTGTCAGGAGGAGCTGACTGGTAGAGCTCTGTCAGACAAATCATAAATGAGTTGACACGGTATCAGAGGAGTTAAGATTCTCCTTTCTCAGTTATGCGCAGGTATTGAGAAGGGAGGTACAGAGGCATATGAGTATCAAGCACACCCATTTCCTGTCAACACTGAATGACTCTTTCACCCTGAGTCACAAAGCACCTTCCTCACTCCCATCTCTGGGCAGACTTTACCTGTAGCTGGTCAGGGACTGAGATTGACAGGACCCAGGAGCAGTAAAGGTCAGCTCAAATGGGGTTCTAGCTAGCCCTGGAGGTCGGGTGCCATCCCCATACCTTGTAAGCACATCTGGGTACTGAGTCTCTTGGAACATGGTCTCCATCTCCTGCACTTGCCAGGGTGTGAAGGTGAACTGGATCTGGTGCCTCCTGCCCTGGCGCTTTGGAACAGCAGGCTGTGGAAAGGCTGGCTCCTCCCGCTGGTCTCCATGGGCTCCTGTTCCCTCTGGTTACTTTCAGGGTCCAGGTCATTCTCAGGGACCTAGTTATTGTTCAGTTTGTCACCTTTGTTCTCACTGTCACCCTGGCTTTGACTGTCATCACAGGCAATGCCACCTGCTGCCGCTGCTGCCCCGTGTTCAGAGTGGGGGCCACTATACTCCCCATAATCCTCCAGATAATAGTATAGGTCCTCACAGTAGGCCTAGTTCTGAGGCTCCATGGCTGCTCTTCCTCAGAGTCTAGAGGCCTGCCCTTTGCAGTAAGGTAGGTACACCAGAGTTCCCACCAGTGCTGGCCATGACATAAGTAACTGTAAGTCCCTAAGAAACTCACTGGAAACAGGTCATGGCCCCTTAACCTGGAAGGGCACTGTGGATTTTGGATAGCTGGATGAGGGCTATTTACAAAATTTTGTCAATGAACAGCAGATAGTTTTTCCTCCTCTTAGAGTGGCAATGGATGCTCTATCCCTCAGACAGGGTCCCCAGGTTAGGCATTCTGATCAGAATCAGAGAACCCTTTTGAACACCTCTTTAGCAGGTTTCCTACCTAGCTCTGCCAACGTTTTATGAAGGTGCCTACTTATATACACACTCAAAATGGCCCCTGCAGAACACTCTAAGGTACAGCAAAGGGACCCTTTCCTCATATGGTAGTTCAGCCAGCATCCGATTCAGGTGTGTGGTCACCAGGAGCTTGCCTCACCAGGACTGGCTCTGTGGCGGGATACACACGATGTGCTGCAATTTCCTCCAAGAGAAGACATTCCATCACGGAGGAAATCTCCGGAAGACCTAAGTCAATGCAAATTGAGATGAAATGTTTCATGTTCCGGGAGAGGTCGTTACGACCCGGGAAGGAAACAGCTCAATCCTGTCCTTTGGGCTTAGTAGAGATTGGTTCACATTTCCTCACATCTCCGCACAGAGCTGTCACGGGCACATCTCCAGGCCGCAGCATGGACTGCAGGGAGAGAACCGCAAGCCACCTCTAGATTCAATTCAAGCAGTTTTGTCCCTGTGAAGTGGTTGATGGCACCAGATGTGGCAGCCTGGATGTCAGCAGTCTGGAGATAACAGTTTGTAGTTGGAAGTGTGGTGGCAGCTACCCAAATGGAACTCAGAAAAGTAATCTTTTCTGGAAAGTCAAACCAAGAGTCCAGCGATCCTTCCTCTGGATACCTGGGGATCCCTAGTGAACCCATCGCTCTTTCTCTCCGAGTTGCCACGGTTGACCCCCTCCGTGAGAACTCGGTGATTATCTTAGGGGAAAGGTGGTTGTGAAACACCATCAGGAAGTCAGCTAGGAGCAGGAGCCCGGGTGGGACTGTCAGCTGCGGCAGAGGAGCAGCAGTGGGACCAGGTGGGGGCAGGGTGGTCAGGAAGAAAGAGGAGGTCTCCCTATGGGAAGAAGGTGGAAGTTTGGGGGATATCAGCTTCCCAGAGACTACCTGATACCCCTGAAACCACTGTTGCCACACACACTGGCTTTCAAAGCTGAGAACAGCTCTCAGTGTTTTGCAACCCCCCTTGGATCTAGGAGATAAGCACTGGGCTCCATCAGTCTCATACAGCCTAAGGGCCTGAGCTCTGCTCAGTCCTCCTTCCTCCCTCCAGATCCCCTCCCAGCATTCCCTGTGCAAAGAGAAACTAGTTCCAAGCTTGCAGGACCTGCCGCTTTGCTCATCACCAACTACGTAATGTCTCCTGACCAGCTCAAGGTAGCTTGTTTGTGAGTGGAGAGACTCACAACGGGACAATGCACAGTTATAAAGAGAGTGTGGAGTACACACTGAATGGCTTTTCCTGGGACCAAATGAATTGAATCAGCCCCTTGAATGCAGAAGGGAAAGGCAGCTCTATTGGTGCAGCTCTAGGGCCGGTTCACTGACCTTACAGGAGGGGGTCTGGGAAGTCCCAAGGCTGGGCTGGGGTAAAGTTTTCCTTAAGGGAATGGAGAGAGTTGTGATGTGAGGGTGAGGTACTGGGGCCATAGCCTTATTTGGAGAATTTTGGACCCTGTGGGTGGATCTTAGGTGCACTGTCCACGTTGGAATCCGGAACTAGGAGCTTGCTTGGTCCAGTATTTTGCGCGGGCTTTTAGAAGCCTGAATTTGCGCGGGCTTTTTGAAAACCTGGCTTTTGGGCGGGCTTTTTGAAAACCTGGCTTTTGCAAAGGCGGGCTTTTGGAAAGTCCAGGCTTTTGAAAGGGCGGGCTTTTGCAAGCACAGGTTTCTGATAAGGAGAGGAGGGTGGGGACCCGTTGGTCCAGGTCATTTGCCTTTGTCTCTAACCTCCTGCCTAATACTCAGGTCTAAATGGGGAATCTCTATTGTACCCCTTGATTATAAGACACGGGTGGGGACCATTGAGGAAGATCCTTCGCATATGACAGGAGTGTGTGCTGTAAGTTCTCTTCATTGACTGCTCAGGTACACTGGTAGGGGCTCATCCTTGCTTATACACCTAGAGCTGCTGAGGAGGACCCCCCAACCCCCGTCCCCGCCAAGGATCCAATCTCCCATACAGAGAGTTCTACAAGGCCAGTGACAAAATACAGACAGAAGACCTATCCATCCTCCTCTCTGCAGAACAGGCAAGGGTGGGACCATATGCTCCCCGATACCTAATGGAAGGAGACAGAAACCTCCCTCTAGCCTGGATGGACAGATTCTCCAAGCCCTTTGATGCAGCAGGACCTCTGGCCCTAATGGTTCCCCTAGTGCCCTGAATTTCCAGAGATAGAGAGAGAGAGGGCAGCACACATAATGTTGCCATCCCTCCTGCCCATCAAACCAGGGAGTAGCCTCTGGGATATTTCCAACATCATCTAGGGGTACCGGGTCAGGGAGGGCTTATTGGAGTGTGGGTGGGAACAGCCATGTCTAGAAACAGACTGTCCTATCCTAGGGGCTTTTCCCTCTCTGTCCTTATAATGACTTGTGTCCACGTTGGCAGTGATTGCAGCTTGCCAGTGCCCTTTATAAACGAAGGGCTGCTGGTTATGCGGCCTGCATGTATGGAATTGACTGCTATCCTTCTAATATTTATACCCATGTTTTAGTAACATCCAAGACAATGGAGCCAACATATTCAGAATGCTCATCTTTATTGCTGAAATAATTGTAGAGAAGAAAAGGTTGTCATGGCCATCATGGGTGGCTCAGAAGAAGCCATCCTCATCTGGCTCCATGACAGGGCTGGCACTCAAGTGCTGCTCCAAAATCTTCAGGGAGAGTCGCTCTGGGGAAGAGGCGGCAGTTCGCAGAACATCAGCACTCTCCTGTTTCTCTGGAAAAGGGCTCTCCTCATCCGAAACCAATTCTATAAGCAGGAGACAGAGACACTTTAGTCCATTCAACACTATCATCATAACACACACATCCTGGAGTGCTATATGCCCTCTTCATTTTCCTAACAGTTTGGAAGGTATTCAGAACCCATCCCAGGGCCAGGTGTGTGCTAGCCATGTGCTGTAGCACTGAGCCACTCCCCTGGAAGAGTCACTGCATCTTTTAAATACCCAGAAACTATGTGATTATTGCTCTAACCCCAAGAGGGGCTCAAGAGGTTCCTCGGGTGTATTCTGATTATTCAGTATGTTGGAAGCAATAGGGTTCATTGTCTCTGAAATAAAAACAGGTTCCCAAGCCCCTTAGGACATGGAACACCACACCCAGTCTTTCAACCACGGAACAGACCCAAAACACCGCCTCCTCTCTCCATCCTCGATATTTTTCATGCCTTTCTTCAGGAAAGAATTCACTTGTAGCTCATTGGTGGTTCCTAGGCCTTGCTGTGGGAAAATACCAAAACCTCTCCAGCCCATGCCCAAGAACAATAGGAAGGTGGGAGGCAGTCTGCTCAGGATCCACTGTATGCCTCTTTTGAGCACCCAGAATGCACAGTGATGACACCAGGGTACCTCTTCCTGCTTGGTACTTCCTTTCTGGCCTCCCAAATTAGTGACTATAGGCCTTTCCCCTTGTGACTAGGGCTGAGTGTAATTGTGGTCAGAGTACAGAGAGATACACACTCAATAAAACAATGTGCCACAGGCTGTTTCAGGTCCTTGGTCCCAATATTGCTTTTAGAAATATGCTAGGTCTCTTACATTTACAGACTAGACCAAGGAGATTTCTGAGAGAAAATTCTCTGAGTGACAGTGTTAAAAGTGAGTAAGAGCATGGTCTCTTCACTCCTGTGAGGCATGTGGGCTGCACAGATTTCTGAATGTTTTCAAGGGCACACCCAGTCCTCTGAAGGACCAACAAAGCACCTTAGCCTCTTAGCTTTTCCGTTGGCATTTCCTGCCTGTAAAAATGGAGGCCTGGCGTCATCTTGAACCTAGCCTGGCTGTGTACTGGTCTAGCAGCCTTTGGAGGGAACTTCAGGGTCCTGTTCTGCTGTTGTACTTCCGGAGGGCAACATCACTGGGTGTGGCACCCTTCCAAAAACTGTATGTTTTGTGTTTTCAGAACACTTACCTGCACATCACATTCATCCACACCCATCCATCGTGCAAGATCCCTCCTAAAGAGAAAAAGTTCCAACATTTAGCCTTTCTGGTGGAAATCAATTGTGTAAGGACATGTCCGATTTGGTTTTATATGTTTGGGCCCACACTTGTGTGCTCATACACATTTACTTACAGTCACTATTCTTAACATTTACCTTAAACCTAGCTTTAGCAATGGGTTTCTTCCACAGACCAAATCTAAGGGTGTCCCCCAATACACAGATGTCTCTTTGGTGAACTGACAATGTAAAATCAGTGAAGAGAGCGTCTGGGATGAAAAGCACTAGCAACATTTTAACGCGAGTTGGAATCCCTCCTGCTCTTCCTAGCCACGCCCCAGACTTCTCACCCGTACTTCTGGAAACTCATTTACAACACTAAACATTGTCTAAATTTCCCAGTCTTGAACAGGGCAACAAAACACATTTGTTTCCAGTCCTCACAGCTCCCATACCACTACCACAGGATCTAATTGCAGGCAGACGGTTCTAATTGCAGGTGCCGGTCACGGACCATTGCCATTATTTCTGCAGGGATTCAGAGGGCCAGGGAGAGGCAAAGGAGACCCGTAAATGTGGCGCCAAGCACTGGCCATCTTCTTACCTTGCTCGCAAGCTGGGGTAGCGAGTCTCTTGGAAAAGGCGCTCCAGGTCATGCAGCTGAGAGTGGGTGAACCTGGTGCGTCTGTACCGCAGTTGAGCCAGCCTATTCAGAACATGTGGGTTTCTGATGCTATCAGGACTGGCTGCCTCTTGCTGAGGCGGCTGTTGATCTATGTTTTCGCCGCCTTCTTCCAGGATGCTGTCATCCTCGGAGCTAGAAGCACCATCACCAGCATGTCTTCCTTCCATTTCTCCTTCCTTGTTTTCTCCCTCCTCTTCTCCTCCAGTGGCTTCCTGAGCTGGACTCAATGGAGCAGGCTCTTCTTGAGCCTGCTCACCTCCAGCAACCTCGCCCTGAGCGCCTTCGCCCTGATCAAACTCACCCTGAGCGAGCCAGTTCAGTACAAGCTCTTTCTTGTCTATTCTTTCCTCTGGAGCCCCGGAGACCACTGCATTCCCACCTGAAAGACAGAAGGAAGATACAGAGATAAAGACCTGAGCAACATGGCCCAGGGATGCCTGGAAAGCCCGGAGAGGAAGCACAGGCAGGGGCTCTGTAACCGACCTGAAGTGCCTGTCCACTCTTCTTTCCACCCACCGTTTCTCCCCAAACTTCACCCAAGTCCAGTCAGAACCAGTTTACTCACCAGGCTGTTCTTCCTTGTCCTCCTCGGCTGCCGGACTCGGAGGCTTTTGGATGCTTTGGCGGCTGTCTTGAGGAGTTTCCATAGCGAGAATCTCTGGATCCGACGCTGCTCCCGAAGAGGCTTCCAACGCTGTGTCCTCACAGTTCCGGAGCCTGAATATATATCTCTCTGCTCCGATCCTTGACCCGGAAGGGTTTTTCTTCTGGCGCCTCACCCAAATTATGGTCTGTCCGGAGAGGCGGTCTGTCCTGACTTCTCGCACAGTCGCAGTGGCTGTGGGCTTCTTCCCTGAGGCGCACAGGCAGAAGCAGTTCAGAGCTCCAAAGAGCAGAGTCCTTTTCAAAAGGAATGCAGCAACTGGGCGTGTACGGGTGCAGAACTCCTGGCTCTAAGGTGCTGCTTGGGGGACACCTGTAGCCCTGGTTAAGCCTGAACGGTTCAAATTCCTTCACAAGGAGTAACACAAAGACCTCCTCAAGCTCAGCAGGCCTTTGAGCCCTGTTGAATAATTTTATTAAATTATGCAAATTGCCTTCAAAGCAAATGGCAAAGGCATACCCGTTAATAAAGTGGTACCAATTGAACTCTGTCACGTCTGGCCCACATCATGGTTTGCCCGGATGCACACACTCTTCACTGCCCCTTCTTTGGTTGTGCTGCCCTGAGTAGCCCTGTGTGGTGGCAAATATTCGGGAACTGCCAGGGCGACATCCTCCTGAGAGACTGTGTCCCCAACAGGGCTCAATCCCACCATCATCCACAAGTTTAATATCATGGAGTGTTTGTGTGGGAAGAGACTTTTCTGTGCCTAGTTGTATTTGACCCAAGGACCCGGGGTGTCCCAAGGACATTCGTGGCCATCCAAGATCCACCTTGGCCACTGGCTCCAAAGCTGTTGTCTCACAGCCGTGAAGGTCAAAGGTATGTGTGTGGGGTAAGCAATTCTGGATGCAAGTTTAACCAAGATAGAGAGAAATTGAGGAAAAATCAGAGAAATTCCCCAGAGTTGATGGTGTCCCCCAAATTTAAAAATGCCATTGAGCTCTATCATCTAGTGGGTTTTGTTTGTAGTAGGATCATGGCTGGGCCTGGACAATGGCTGAGGTAATTGTTAGGATATGAGTTAGTTCTCTGAGGTGGCATAAGCTGAGACAGTGGGGAGTCCACGTGGTCAGGCCCAGGCAGAAAAATGATCAAGCTCTGTTCTCCTATAGCCTGTGTAGTTAGGGCAGCTGAACCAATCCTCCCAGTCCCTGACCCCCCTCCCTACCTTTTTTGTTTGTTTGTTTGTTTGTTCTCATGATACAGGGTTTCTCTGTATAGCCCTGGGCGTCCTGGAACTCACTTTGAAGGCCATGCTGGCCTCAAACTCAGAAATTCACCTGCCTCTGCCTCCCAAGTGCTGGGATTAAAGGCGTGTGCCACCACTGCCCGGCGCCCCCCCCCCCCACTTTTTGGGTGATTTTTTTTAACCCTGACTGCTCGCGGTTAGTCTCTGGGTGGCATTGCAGTGTCTGAGATGTCAGCTCCCCCTGTCTTCTTGTATTACTCCTCTTTCTTCTCACAGCTACCAAGAAGCAGCTGTGATTGTGAATCCTTTTCTCTGTGCCTCCCTGAGGGGCGGTGAGGGCCTTCAGGAAACAGGGAAGGGGGGCTCTCTTAGAACTCTCTTTACTTCCTCTCAGGATTAGCTGCTCTAGAAGCCCGGCTCTATTAGGGAACAAGAGTGCTGTGTGTGTGTGCTTTCCTTTAGGACTTGGTGGGCCCGCTGACCTGCTGACACTAGCTGCAAGCCTGGTCCATCTCCTCCCTTGTTGCTTTGTCTGCCTCATACTGAGCTTGCACAACCCTACTCTGTCTTCCTTAGTGGTTCTGGGTTGGCTGTGTCCACTCCAACCCTCCTTGTAGCCCTAGCACCTCTGCAACATATGTGAGCAACTTGTAAACTTGAACTTACTTGAACTTGGGTGCTTCCTTCTCACCACCACCAGAGGCCTAGTTACTGCATCAGTATCAACCTTGGATTCTGAGATACATTTCCCAAGATGCTGCTCTCAGGGTTTGGGGGAAGCAGGTAAGAGATCATGTGATATTCAGAGTACCCCCAAGTCTGTTCATTGCCATCTCTCTCTCTAGAGGTCACAACACCCCGGGCTTATTGTTTTATCACTGGCAAATTCCTTCCAGGGCTTGGCACGAGGAGTTATGCTTAGAGGTTTGGTTCTCTGATGGGGGACTCAGCAAGCTGTATAGCACAAATGGACTGTGGAGTGGACAATGGGACTCTCTAACACAGGAAACACCAGGGCCTGCTCTACTTCAAGCAGTTATCTATGTGAGGCTGGAAACCAGCACCTATCTCCACCTTTCAGTTGATCCTCCTGGCCTTCTTGTACCTGTTTTATGCAGGGGAGGCTCTGTACTCCATTGACTTCCTAGGAAGTCCACTTCTAGCCTGCAGCATCCTTACTTCTCCCTGATGTAAGAGGGAACCTGCACCCATGCACACCTTTTACCACGGCACAGCAGAGCTGTTCATGAGAGCTCAGTTTACTGCCGCATTGTGATCTTCTTAAGTAATCTCCTGGGACTGGCTCTTTGGGGGGGTGACATGAATTATTGTCACCTCCTTGTTTGGTTACATGTTCAAATTTTTTCGTCAGCACTTGTCACCCTTACTAATGCTGTAACCTGACTGGTGACCTCATTTTATACAGTTCCTCATGCTGTGGTGACCTAAAATTATTTTTCCTTGCTATTTCATAGCTGTAATTTTGCTACTGTTGTGAATAGTAATGTAATATCGGTGTTTTGCAATGATCTTAGGTGAAACAGAGTGAATTGTCAGACTATTTTAGTAAGGATGCACGAGTTTAAAAACAAAACAAAAACTTGAATCGCCCCCTATCTAAAACCCAAGACAATGCTAAGTTTACTGTATGAGCATTAAGGGAAGTCAAACTAACAATTTTAGAAGGAATTCACCAGCTTCAAGAAGAAACATAATTGATGGAAAATGAATTCTTTGATGAACTTTTATCTGTACTGTTACATAATATCACAAACAGAAAGAATATTAACTGAGGAACTTTTCCCAGATTTGAGCCATCTTCCACAAATCTGTGGTCAGCCTTATTAGGGACTCTTGATATTTTATGACCTGGCTATATCCTCACTCTCCTATGAGGCCCGGTGACTCATGGTACGGTATACAGTGAACCCTACACTTCCCACTTAGGTGCAGTTCACCATGTCATTTTTCTATTCTTTACTTGGCACCTCATGACCATCAAGTGAAAACCAGGTCTTTCTAGATTCTTCCTAGCCCCTTGGACATAAACGCCATGTGCTGCCACCTAGCACACCTGAGCTGCAACATCAGCTTACGTCGCAGCCGCGTGCTGGAGCTCCGCCTCTCTTCTCTCTGTCTTTGTCTCTGTGTGTCTTTGTGTGTCTCTCTCTCTGTCCGTCTCTGTGTCTGTGGTGTGTGTGTGTGTGTGTGTGTGTGTGTGTGTGTGTGTGTGTGTGTGTGTAGAGGGATGATGAAGTTAGTAAGCCCCTCTCTGAACCAGGAAAGGAGCGGCAGATCAGGCCCTGCCTTTCAGTCACCTAGGTCTCTGGAGTGTTCTTACTTAATTAACCCTTCTGGTATGCTCTATCCCAGCCACAGGCCCTGGAGCGTTCTTACTTAACCCCTTTGGCATGCTGTATCCAGGCCACAGGTCCAGTCCCTGGTCACAGGTCTCATTCTTCAGGGGCTCAGTAAGTAGTCTTCCTGGTTGTGGGAGGTCAGGACTGGGAGGTGGGTGGGCAGACATCCAGGAGGATAATATAATCAAGAAGGGTTAGAGAGGATGGAGTAGCAGAACTGAGTCCAGAGAAGGGTGCCTCTGATAGAGATGCAGAGGGTCTGGAGACAAGCTGGGGCAATTTTCTAGCCAAAAGGAATCAGAGCTGGGGAGATAGGTGTACAAATTATGAACCCTGAGGAGAAAGTTGGAGTTGGGGATACCCTTCAGGGTCATGGAGAGAGGTTGCTGAGTGGTCAGAAGATGATGCAGTGGCATGAGGACATGGTGTGACTATGACTGACTGTGGGCACCAGTACAGAGTGGCACAGGCTAAAGGTGTGGCTGGAGGACTACGGCTGGTGATTTCCCATGTCAGGTCAGCCTGGTCAACTAGGGCTCGTTGTTCAGAAGGCAACCCTGGGCCCTTATATAATCTCCAGAGCCCTAAATCTACCCCTGTGTGCCTCAAAGACTAATAAAGATCTTTCCTCATGCTAACAGATTTTGGTGTGTGGACAATTGACCATATGACACCCCTCCCCCATGGCATCAGAGAAAGACTAATTCTTCCAGGATTCAAGTTTAGACTGGCATACCAAGCTCTATCACAGTTCCCTGGTGAGATGGTAAGAGGATTCAACTTCCTCAGTGGCGCCCATCAAGGCAACTTACTAGTAGAAACTGGTCGTGAAGGCTCAACCTGTATTGATTTGGCAGTGATACTCACTGCAGAATTATGTCTAACCAGAAATCTGAAAAAAGGCCTTGATATCCATCATCAGGGAATTGATTCCACAGACAAAATTCTCACCTGAAGCTAGATGATTTTGCAGACCGTAAGCCATCAGGCTCTTACAAGTGCAGTCAGGGTGATCTTTGCCAAACTCCAACCCAACTCTCTTGCTCCCCTGCTCAGAGAGTGCCCACAGCCGCCCACAGCTGCCCACTGCCCTCCTGGCCTTGCCAGAGCCCAGTGCTGTCCTTCCCTGACTCGTTTTCCATTTGTATTTGTCACCAGACATTGTTCCTTGGCCCACCTTTGCTCTCTGATTGTCTTCCCTCCTGGCATGTGCTTCTTTCAACTCAACTCTGAGCCTCTACTCTGCACGCTGCCTGCTCTTCCTTCCCCTGCTGTGTGGGAATCTGTATATTGTCATTGGTGCATACTATCACTGGGTTGGAGGCCCCTGAGGACCTCTGATATGCTCTTGTGGGGCAGAGCACTTACACTGGGAGCAAGGAAGCGCTTAAGCAGGTAGCTTGTCCCCCAGTTAAGAGGGAAGGCAGTCTACCAGTATACCTGTACCGACAGCAAATCTGCTGAGGCTGAGAGGACGCTACCAGATAACAGCAGTGTGCCAGCATTTTGCTATGTGAGTGAATGTCTGAGGGGCTGAAGGAGGATTGGCATTAGAATGAAGGCAGAGGAACCCACAGGGACCTTGTCACCATCTTGTCACCAAGCTTCCAGGAGTCTCATACACTGGTCTCCCATCCCACAGCTTGCACTACTGCTGGGACCCTCTGGTGTCCCTAGCCCCACCAATTGTTTAACTCCATTTCTAGCCCCATTTCACTGTCCTGGAGCAACAGAGGCCTCTACAAGTCCCTGCTGTGGCCACCCCCAACAACAGTCACAGGATCCCGATGCTTGGCACTTTGGTGACCAAGTCCACAGGCCCTTCCTTTCCCCATACCCTCCTGCAGAGATGGTCTATTCTTATCTTGGTTTCTTGTCTTGCCCTCGCTCCAGGAGCAAAGTGGACATTCAGTGAAGGGAAAACAAAACAAAACAAGAAGAGCTTGTATTTTCCGAGCAGAACACTTTAAACAGCAGACTGGACATTTGAATGGGGAAATAGAATGAGGTCGCCAACCTAATGGGAGATAGTTGGTAGTCTTTCAACAGTTAGAGTTCTCCACAGGCTTCAGTGTGGCTAGTCAAGCCACCGTCAAGTGTTCCAGTGGCAGGGTCTCAGAGAGGCTCAGTTTCCCACCTGGGAGCAGGCGTTTTCAGAGCATGGCTGCAGAGAGTCCCTGCGGAACCATCTCCTCTTATCTCTGGCGCTTCTCAAAGGCTGGAGGAGTTGCCCTGCTCATGGCAGAAGCAGCCAGTCTCAGAGGCTGTGGCTGCAATGGTGGACCTCAGATCGAAAGAGCATCTCTCAGAGCAGTGGTGGGAATGGGAAGAACACCTCTTGTCTGAGTGTACTCCCAGTGCATTTGTCTCTATCAGGCCTTGGATGCAATCTTCCTTCTCAGATGCCCAAGAGCTGCTTGAGAACTGGATTCCATGTCTGAAATGCGTCCCAAAGCCTCTCCAGACCAGAACCAGCGGCAGCTGAGTCAGCTCTAGAAAAGACCTGTGTGGTTGGTTTGTTGTTGTTGTTGTTTGTTTTGTTTTTTTCTTTTGTTTTTTTGTTTTTTTGTTTGTTTTTCTTTTTTAGATAGATGTGGGGACGGACTCGGTTAGAAGGGTAACATCAAAGGTGTGTGTGTGTGTGTGTGTGTGTGTGTGTGTGTGTTCCTTTTCACTTTTGTTTCCCAGCCAAGTGAGGGGCTTGGTCACAATCTTCCCCTAAAACCTTGCAATTGATTATCTCGGTGAGCTGTCAAACAGCCTGTTACTATTTGGTGGCTGCTGTCCTAAAGGTAGGGCCTCTGGTCCACAGCCTGTGGTCTCCAGCCTCAACCAGCTACTTCTCCAGTCTCAGCTGTTGCTGTAGAACTCCCATCTCCTATGTTGAGGGGTCTCCCTAGTACTGCCGTCCAGATCACCATTCCGTAATGGTCCCTTTTATTCATATCAACCCCACCCACCCAAGGTCCACCTTCCTGGGCCTGCCCTCTACCCCAGCCTTTGAAGAGTTCTATGGCTCTTTAAGTCAGGATTCAGAGCAGAGCTTCAGGTTCCTGAGGTCTCTGTGCTGTGGCCTTTTCACTGCTCAAGAGCCTCATCTGCAGGGCCTTCACCAATTGGGTGGCTTTTCCTGAGAACATATGAACAAACTGTACAGATTCCCGGATTCACCTATGGTAAACCAAGTATGTGTTCTGCTCAGGGAACCGGTCAGTCTATTCCAGTTTTCAAACAGGAGAGTATGTGAGGTTACAAGAGCACAGGTCACTCAAATGTAGCTCCATCATTAAAAATCCCACCATAGCACGAGTGACAGCTCATGACAGCTGTGTCCCTGGAGCTCTTTGTACAATTTGCAGGTACCTGGTCTGGAGGGTCCCCTCTCCCCAGAATTTCATTTACCTATTTTACAACCCTTGGAGGGCTGTTGTGAATCTTGTGATTCTTCTGAACTTAGTAAGTTCCCTTAGCTTTCTGAGTCTCTTTTCTTTTTTGAGACTGGATTTCTCAGTGTCACCCTGGCTGTCCCGGAACTCACTCCTAGACATGGCTGCCATCAAACTCAGAGATCTGCCTGCCCCTGCCTCCCAAGTGCTGGGATTAAAGGTGTGTACCACCACCTGGCTCAGCTTCCAGAGTCTTTTCAGAGCCTCTGACCCCTCTCTCTTCAAGAAAGAATGTTTTAATTCAGAGTAAATAAATAGCTGCATAACTTTGGGGGGTGGTACAAATGGACTCCCTTGAAAAACAAAAACAAACGGGAGACAGCATACACAAAGGCGCATTCTACCACACCAACATAATCTTTACCCTCTAGAAGGCACTTGGCAGAACACATTCAGGCTCCCAGGGAACACTTCTGGGTTGCCTTCTCGATATAAGCTTCTTGCACTTCATTATGCCGCCAGCTGTGGGGAACCCAAAGAACCAAGCAGAGAACATTACTTTTCTCAACCTCCCATAGGAAGAGACCCCTTTAGGCAGGGACTTCTCAAGACAATGTCATTCCCCACGGACGGATGGGCTGGGAGTTTTAAGTCTGACCCGAAGAGGAGGGTGGCATCCCAAACATGGGGACAGCACACAATTGCCTGGACTTACATGATATACCTAAGGTGATTTATCCTCCCCCCGCCCCGCCCGAGGTACTGGAAAGGTGTTTTAAAGTACTGCTGAAGAGATATGAAAATCTATTTCATAATCACTACTAGTAGTGAGTATAAGATATGAAAATCTATTTCACAATCACTACTAGTAGTGAGTATAAGGTCTTAAGAGTTAGGTTATCTGTACCTGTTCTAATACTTGCTTTCCAGTAAGGAAGCAAAGGCATTAGAAAATGGGACCAATTGCTGCAAGTCAGGAGCTGCAGGATTCTCCCATACTGCCTAGGCAGCCTTGAGCGAACAGACTGTCAGAAAGTCAGGTCATGTCTTCATGTCATTGCCAGCAGTCTTGAATGCTCAGAGGACACTCAGGCCATCATGAAAGTTTCCGAGCTGATTGTCCTGGCTCCTGAATGTGCAGCCCCTTATGCTACTGACCTCAGCAAACTCCGGGTGGCTTTGAAACCTTTCCCACCTAGGGGAGATGGTGGAAACCTTCCCCCTGGAGGCCTAGTAGAAGTTGTGATTCTTCTAAAGGGGAAGGGCTAAGATTGGTTCAAGCATAGTCCTCCATGGCTAAGACACAAGACTGATTGGGCCAGATGTTTCTTCTCAGATGACGTAAGCAGGCTGCTTAGGCTGTTAGTGAGTTCTCTCTCCTGAGATGTTGCAGCACTAAACCCAGTAACAATTGTTTTCCCTAGCCTACTCACTGTTTCTATCTGGCTGAGCCAATAACATAGGATAGCAGCCTTCCAGGACTCATGCCATAGACGACTGGTCCTACAGCCCAGCTGGACAGATGCAAAAAAATCCCTGCTGATCTTCACTTGTTAGTCCAGGCATGTGGCAGGGCTGATGGAGAAAGACCAGTTCTACTCTAAGCACCAATGGCTGTGTGGGAAGTAATGTAAATTATTACCATTTCTGTCTAAGAGGTAGGTAAACTGAGGCACGGGTGCTATCTGAGGTTGGAGAGGACACCCACACTCATGAGTGTACCCTGCCCTTGGGGAGACCCCATGGGACCCTTTTGTGACTTCCTGTGTAGCCTCTACCTGGCCCATACACCCAGATTTCTGAAAGATTTCTTCCCTGTCTCCCAGCCTCAGAAGGTGACCCCGCTTCTGTCTAGCTGCCCTCATCCCAGAGTTGGGAAGCTTAACGGGGACTGAAGATTTGAGTGACCTGCCATGAGGGTGTGTACTCAGTGAATAGACAGAGGCCACCCGGCTCAGAAAGCAGGGAAGATTGGTTGTGGGGGACTCAGATCACAATCCTGGCTGCGGCCCTGACCAGTATCAGGCAGATAAGCCAAGGGCAGGAAATCGCCATCCCACCAGCAGAACTCGTATGCCAGCACTTGCAGAGACTGGGGAACCGTGCATATCCCTACTCTGACAATCCCCCTAGACTCACTGTGGCAGCAAAGCTGGGCAGCCCTGGCTCTGCTAGTGGCCACAGGCCTGAAATTCAACCTCTACTCTCGCCTATTGACACAGTAGCCTGTGGTTTCCCAATACAGAATCCCCAGCCACAGTACTTGTACCTAGGTCTTCACAAGAAAACAATGGAGCAATGTTGGGGTGCTAAGAAGGTTGGAGTGCTAAGACCACAATGAGGCCCGAGAAAACTGTTCCTGCCAGGGGCTCACACCCCACACCCTGAGAAGCAGATGGCTGCCTCAGCCTGGCTCAGGCTGTGGCCTTTGTCCTTTCTTACAGTCACACATTCCCTTAGGCACCATGAGCTAAGCGTTTTCACATCAGTGAGGATGGGGTCTGGTCTCCTGGGAGTTAATCAGCAGACACCCCTGAGGGACAGGCGCTCTAAACTGACAGTCCCTGGAGCCATCCATGGAGGGATTGGTGCCGGTAAGTAGATATCCATCAGTGCTCTGAGCAGGGGATTCTGGTACACTATGCTGGGCTCACACGTAGTCGCCTTAGACGCCGACACAGGGGCAGAGAGCCTACAGCAAGTTGCTGTAAGATAGAAAGGCAGCCCACCCCTGAGTCACAGCTCTTCCACAGATCTGAGTACTGGAGCAGATCTGGAGGTACTAGAGACCACTATTTTCTACGGAATGGGGACAAGGTCACTTGCCCACAGAGACAACACCTTTAATGTCCCATATGCTAACTTGGGGTAAACCTCTGTCTAATTCCAGGGTCTGAGGAACAGCAGGAGACACTGTCCACTGCTCTGTGCAGTAGAGGCCCTGCTCAGGCCCAGCAGTAAATACCCTTGTGTGTTGCAGGCAGGGAAAGTGAAACAGAGAGGTAAACGGCCTTGAAGTCATCCAACAAGCTGAGAAAAAAACCAACAAGACAAAGGCTCTCTATAGTACACAGAAGAGGGAGAGCCTGCAAGATTAGCGTGAGTCCTGGCACTTCAGTACTCCCCACTTATCACATTGCAGGTCCACGTGGCAGAGGGAGGTCTACCCAGGTTTCATGGCCCTGTTCCTTCTGGGTCAACAGCATCCAGAGCCAACACAGCCAGGTTAGCAACTACTCCATTTGGATATAGCTGCTCGATACATTGGATTTTACTGTTTTTAAAATTGTACAAAGAGCATGTGTAGATGAGTTTTAATGTAGAAAATACAGGGGTTTAAAATGTCTTGGGGGGGGTGGTGCATGCCTCTAATCCCAGCACTCATAAGGCAGAGGCAGGCAGATCTTTGTGAGTTTGAGGCCAGCTTGCTCTACAGATTGAGTTCCAGGATGACCAGGGCTGTTACACAGAGAAACCCTGTCTTGAAAAACCAAACAACAACAACAACACACACACACACACACAAGAAAGAAGTACAAAAGAAATTTGAGATGTGAAAGAAAATCATTCATCCTGCAACTTATAACCAAATCGATTTCACCTTCTGTAGTGTTGATTTGATGATGGATTAGGGAGTCATTTTACTCAGGTACAGCCCAACCTTTCAATTATTCATTAACAGATCATGCTGAGTCTCAGCACATATGACAAGAATCGTGACACGACCTCATGGTCACAAACGGGGACTTAATGTGAGTGGAGGTAGGACAATGTGCATGAAGCAAATTCATTAGCTGCTCAACAATGCCAGCACTGGGTATCACTACTTCAGTTGTCCCTGGGAGACCCCCATCTCCGTCCTTCTTCCTCGCATGCGGTGCAGTGAGGATCCCTCACATTTATAAAGCAGAACTCGGAGTTGCAAAATCAGCTCACTCACTCGTCTCTTTTCCCCCTAGCCCCCAAGCTGCTTCTTTGGGCCCTGTTTCTGACTCAGAAGGAAAATCAAACACACGCAGAGAATCCTGTGCACATGCGCAGGAAGGGGGTTGGGGGCGGGGTTGAGGATCGATGCACTCTGGACTGTCAAGATTCTGTTGTCTTCTTTTGCTTCCTGGTGGAGCATTTTGAAATCCAGGAAGCACAACCTGATCCCGGCAAGAATGGATGAAAAGAAGCCCACGAGCAATGTGTCTTGAGAGGAATGCTTTCAGAGGATCTCTTTCGCTGATCACAGCTGTCATCAACTTTACTGCCCACCAGTGGTGAGGCGTTGTGCATGCAGCATAAACAAGTACACTGCAAACCTGTCGAAACAATATATCGAAGTGCACACAGTATTGTGTAGAGATCAAATGCTTGCTCCCCACCTTAACTCTCCCAAGCCATCCCTTGTCATTTATTGCTTCCCCATAAAGGCAGAGAAGGAAATCAGACGAGGATACGAATACGGAGAGGAACGTTCAGACCCTGAGCATGACATATATGCAAATTAAAGCTATCTGTGGCACATTTGATGTGTGTATGCGTCACGAGGCATCCTACATTAAATATGAGAAAGAGGAGGAAAGGATCTACAGTTCAGAAATGCTAAAATACTTAATGACTAAGCACTGTGAGGTGTGGATTCCCCTAAAAAATATTCCAAGGGTAAATGTAAGGTATTGGCATTTGTGGTAGGGTACTGATCAAATTCAACTGGCTGTGAATAACTGTTGAGTACTGCATGCTCCTGTGGTCCTCTCTGTTTATTTATAGGCACAGCATATTCTATAATGGAAGAACCATGGTCCAAAACATTTGCCATCCGAGGTAAGTAGACAAGTGATACATGAAGGAGACCAGGGGGAGGGGGCCCTGATGTGAGAAAGACAAGGCCTCCTGCAATCTCAGTGCGGCTTGGGGAACACAGGAGCACATTTGCATGATGTGCCAATCTCTCAAGGCTGTCTGGAGGGAGACGTCGTACTGTATAAACCCTCTAGTCATTAAATGGTAGCAGCTACTTGGACGTTGTAGATAGACGTCTGGGAACCAGAGTCAGAGGGCAGTTGCCCACAGATATCGTGTTTCTGAGAAGCTGGCAACTCCTCTGGGGCAGCAGAATGTCACAGAAGCCCTTCCAAAGCTGGCATTTCCAGACCGCCACTGTTTGCCCATTACATCCATATTCTATGTCTTGATCCAGCACATGCTCTGTCCTCCAACTCCACTCCTGTGTGTGAGGTCCCTGATTCCATTTTCTACCCTCTTTGCCCAGCTCTGAGCCACTCCTGGCCACTAAGCGCCACCACATCAAGTTTGAAACCCAGGCTCTCTCAGACTGACAACTGAGGTCTAAGGGTCACAGCTGACTTAAAGCTCCTTTCTGGCACATTTTATGGCCTGTGTTCTTGACATATGGGTAGCTTGAGGGTGTCTTAAGAAAATCACCTCAAAAGATAAAATAACAGGCTACATAGGGAGAACTGAGAATTCCAAAGAAAAAAAGGGATACGTCACAATAATAATGTTTTTTTTCAAGTGTCACAGTTCCTTGGATCTCCCCCCCCCCTCTCTCTCTCTCTTCTTCTGTTAGAATTTTTTCGGGGACCCTTGTGATGGCTCAGTGGTTAAGAGAACAAGCAGGCTCTTCCCCAAGGACCCAGAGTCAATTCCCAGCAGCCACATAGCAGCTCACGCCTGACTGTAGCTCCAGTTCCAGGGGACTGGCATCCTGACCCAGACCTCTGTGCAGGCAAAACGCCAATGCACATAAAAATAAATAATAACTGAAACAATTTTCAAACATATGTAGAGCACTTCTGTGTTGTTCAGCTGTCTAGCACACCTGCATCTTGTTGTTATGAGACTATAATGCATTCTAGCACGTGATTCACCTAGGTACTCAGAGAATAGAGCAGAAAATTGATACCTGTATGACCAAGATCCTAGCTAGTGCTTGAGGGGGTCAGGCCCATTTAAAAGATGTCCACGGTTTATAAAAAAGAAACCCGTAACAGAGTGCTCTTACACATACCTTCATCTACAGCTGCCTAGTATCTTACCTCGTTCAATTTTCTGAGTAATTAAGCAAGTCTCTGCTCCCCCATATATTGAAAATAGTTTTTTTTTCTCACACAATACAACCTGATCACAATGTCCTCTCCTTCTACTCCTCCCAGTTCCTCCCAGTGCCTCCCACTTGGTTCCACTCCCGTTCTCTCCCTCTTTAGAAAACGCACAGGCTTCAGAATAGGACAAAGCTGACAAACAGGAGGAAAAGAGCCCTAGAAAAGAGACAAGAAACAAATATAAACACAGAGACACGCTCCTTCACACACTCTGGAATCCAATAAAAATGATAAACAAGAAGCCATAATATGTATGCAGAGGAGCTGTAGGGTTGAAAAAGAGAGAAAAAAGATTTTAAATTAAATGAAGGAGGAAGAAGAGGAGGAG
>NC_000086.7:37812593-37813601 GCF_000001635.26 Mus musculus | reverse complement strand
CTGTGACTGGGCTACATCTAATTCAGTTTTACTCAAAGGGGTCCTCTGGGAGCATCCAAACAACCCAGAATGTTTCCAAGACTATAGGTGGCTCTCCCCAAACTGATGACAAGGCACTGTTGCTGAAGACAACACCTATACAACTCAATGAACATGGAGAAGTCGAGTTGGTGCGTCCATGGAGCAATTAAGCTAGTTTACAGAAGCAGGGAGAAACTGCGATTTTTAATTATCTTCAATTCACATTCTCTGGGCAATTTGGCTAATTCACAGAGACAAACAAGCACAGTTCCTGTTATCTTGAAACAAGCAAGGCTTGCTCTCTGAGCAGGAACAAGGTCATTTCTCCAAGGCAGTCTGACAAACACTTGCTTCTTTTGAAAAGAAGAAGGGGCTTTAATGAATAGGCAGCAAGTTCGTAAAAGCAAAACTTCAGCAAACTTGATTTGTCATCAAGTCAGAAGTATAGCTCTGTTTCCTTTTGCTCCCTATAGTGTTTAAGCTTCTTGCCCTAAAGAGGTGCTTGTGGCAGAGACCCCTCAATTCCATTTCTTATTTTTACCTAATTTAACATTTTCTGAGTATATTTATTAGTAAATTCATTTTAATTGCTTTTTAGTTGACCTAAAAGCTTGTCATTGTTTCTGTCCTTCACTGTCACCCTTCTGACTTTGTAATGATATACATAGGAATATCTGTGGGAGCTCAGAATGGAATCCCAACACTTGGGAAAAAGAAGCAAGTGGATGTCTGTGAGTTCAGAGCCAGACTGGTCAACACAGCAAGTTCCAGGACAGCCTGGGCTACATACTGAGACCTGTCTCAAGCAAAATACTATCAATGGGAACACGGCATCGGTTTTCCCCTGACTACTTCTTCCCAACAAGATGCTCACAGGCTTGCTCTTCATTCTCACCTAGGTGACTGCCCTAGGCTTTACTGTGACAAATTCTATCATCTGTGGCTTCAGTAACAGGATCAGTGACCAGAAATTCAAACATCAAAAAA
>NC_000086.7:37804741-37811924 GCF_000001635.26 Mus musculus | reverse complement strand
TATGCCAATTTTGAAACAGAGGAGCTAAGCACTGCACTAAAAAGGGGGGGTGAGGGATATTGTTAAGTACTGGGTTTCAAACCTCAGACAAATAGCTGGGCTCTTATTTAAAATATCAAAGTGGAGCCTGGCTACCAGCTTCTCTCCTAGCACCCCTTGGCCCCTACCTGTTACAGGGGCCCTCCTGGCTAGCATCCCTGCCCTCTACCCTAAACTCTGCAGCCCAGTGGTTGGGCTACTCTTCCCTATATAATCCAACCATTTTGGTTACATTCCCCTTCACCTTTGGGCCTCTTGGCTGCTTCATCCTGTTCTCTCCCTTCCCCTTCCTCTTTCCCCACATGGCTCAGCTCAATCTGGTCAGGACCACTCTGATTATGTCTCCCTTTTATCCTACTATCAACCTCTCCCTCCACCATATCTAGGAACAGTTGTCTTCTTCCTTTTCCTTGCCTTTTTTATTCCTTTTTTCCTTTTTTATTTCATTCAAAGTCAACAGGCACGCCTGACATTGTCATTCCCCTTTGGTCCACAAGGGGGCGACAGGAACTCTTAACATTTCCGTTCCCATTTAGTTCATGAAGGGATAAAAGGCACTACTGACTTTGCTGCTTACCTTTTGTTCACGAGGGGGTGAAAAACAGTCAATACTGTCATTATCATTTGGTTTGTCCCACTATAGGTGGTATCACCCTGGGCTGGTGGTCCTGGGTTCCTTTTCTTTTTCTGTTTCTTTTTAATCGGTTACTTATTTACATTTGAAATGTTGTCCCCCTTCCCGGTTTCCCTTCTGCAAACCTCTTATCCCATCCTCCCTCCCACTTTGCCTCTATGGGGGTGCTCCCACTCACCCACCTATTCTTGCCCCACTGCTCCAGCATCCACTCCTATGCTGGGGCATTGAGCCTCCACAGGACCAAGGGCCTTCCCTCCCATTGATGCCCTATAAAGCCATCCTCAGCTACACATGCAGCTGGAGCCATGAGTCCCACCATGTGTGCTCTTTGGTTGGTGGTTTAGTCCCTGGGAGCTCTGGGTGTACTGTCTAGTTCATATTGTTGCTCCTCCTATGGGGCTGCAAACCCCTTCAGCTCCTTAGGTCCTTTCTCTAGCTCCTTCATTGGGGATCCTATGCTCAGTCCAACAGATGCCTGTGAGCATCCACTTCTGTATGTGTCAGGCACTGGCAGAACCTCTCAGGAGACAGCTATACCAGGCTCCTGCCAGCAAGCTCTTGTTGGCCTCCACAATAGTGTATAGGTTTGGTGGCTGTATATGGGAGGGATCCCTAGGTGGGTCAGTTTCTGTGTGGCCTTTCCTTCAGTCTTAGTTCCACTCTTTGTCCCTGAATTTACTTTAGACAGGAGCAATTCTGGGTTAAAATTTTTGAGATGGGTGGGTGGCCCCATCCTTCAACTAGGGTTGTGCCTAACCTCTGGATACGGACTCTACAGGTTACCCCTTTGTGGGGTATTTCGACTAATATCATCCCCATTGGATCCTAGGAGCCTCTTGCTTTCCTGGCATCTGGGGCATTCTGGTGGCTATCCCCAGTTCCCCACCCCCCTTGCAACACACCTCTGTTCAATTTCCTGACCCTCTGTACATCACCCCCATCTCCTCCCACACCTGATCCTGCCCCCTTTTTCCTGTTGGAGACTGGGGAGGAGGTTTGGGATGAGGAACAGTCAGAGGGTGGACCGGGAGGGGGATAACGACTAGACTGTAACAAAAGATTAAAGAATAGTGGAAAGAAAGAAAGAAAGAAAGAAAGAAAGAAAGAAAGAAAGAAAGAAACCTAACCAAGTTATGATGAGCAAGCCAGTAAGCAGCACCTCTCTGTGGCTTCTGCATCAGCTCCTGCCTCCAGGTTCCAGCCCTGCATGAGTTCCTGCCCTGGCTTCCTTCCCTGATGGACTATTATGTGGGAGTGTACATTTAATAAACCCTTTTGCCACCAACTTGCTTTGGGTCATGGTGTTCCATCATAGCAATAGTGGCCCTAGCTAGGAGAGTCCACAGAGGCAACAGGCACTCTTGACATTATAATATTTATTCCACAGGGGAGTGATGGCCATCTTGACTTCTATTTTATTTTATTTTTCGTTTTTCGAGACAGTGTTTCTTTGTGTAGCCCTGGCTGTCCTGGAACTCACTCTGTAGACCAGTTTGGTCTCAAACTCAAAAATCTGTCTGACTCTGCCTCCTGAGCGCTGGGATTAAAGGCGTGTGCCACCATCTTGACTTTGTTATTCTCCTTTATATATGTGTCCACAAGATGGTGACAGGCATTCTTGATGTCAATCCCCTTTAGCCCACAGGAGGGTGCCAGACACTCTTGACATTGTTGTGCCCCTTTAATTGACCATGGAGTGAGAGGCATTCTTGATGCTGTCTTTTCCCTTTTGTCCAACAACTGACAAAAGGAAAAGCCCTGCAGAGACTTGATATGCCAGGGTAGGGATACCAAGGAGTGGCCTCCACCCTCTCAGAGGAGAAAGAGGGAGAAAGTGTGTGTGTGTGTGTGTGTGTGTGTGTGTGTGTGTGTGTGTGTACACCAGGAGGAAGGATGCAGCAAAGGTGAATCTGTGATTCTTGCTTCATAAAGAACCCAGTTTGGAGCATAACAGGCCTTGGGTGGTCACCCCTTAATTTTTCCTATTGCCCTCACCCTGCCTCACAACTCATCTGAATCGCGTCGCTAGCAAGCATCCACCTCCTAGAGTGTGACCTCATCCTTGGAGAGACAACCCACCTCCCAGTCATTTACAGCGTCATAATGCACTTGCAAATAGTAGCAGAAGTCAGCCCTATCTAGGAACAGGCTGATTCTCAGCAGGAACTTACCCTGCCCTTCCTTTACATACAGTGGCAGGGTGAGCTGAAGGCATCACAATGACAGAGAGTGACAAAGGAGAATGTGTAGGTCAGTATAACCCATTGCTGTAGTTGTGGACCTTCTCTGATTTATAGGGAATACCGCAGGTGACTCAATTATGCCATGTTTAAAGGGTATTTCCATATTACTCGAATCACTAAGATATTTGTATCAATATTTTAATAATCATAGAGGTAATGGAACAAACATACTGGGAATCCACCTCTTTATTGCTGAATTCTTGAAAAGTAAGGGCTGTCATAGCCGGCATATGTGATCAAATCAAAATCTCGGTGTCGCAAAAGGGCATCTTTCTCCCCATCTCACTCCACGACAAGCAGGACACTCGAATGTTCCTCTAAAATGTTCAGGGACTGGTGTTGCCCTCCTCCTGTTTCTTCTGGCCGCAGCCCTCCTGATCTTAAACCAATTCTACATTCAGAAGAATAAGGGTTTTAGTCAATAACACTAAACAGGATTCCACTCAAACAAACAAACAAAAGCAAAACCACATACCTTTGAACATAACCATTGATGTTTTGTTGGTATTTTTTCCTCCTAGGTACTAGGGATTGAACCTAGGGCTTCATGTATGCATGATAAACGCTTCATCCCTGAGTTATATGCTCAGCCCAACCAGTGAGATCTTAACTCTCACACACAAAGAAGCCCTTCGTTTTGTATTGTTCTAATTCAGTGAGGGACTGGGAGAATAGTAATTGCTGAATGTGTGAAGTTCTGGCTTCCAGCTATCGAACTGCAGAATAACACCACAGCCTTCCTTCAGCAAACCGCCCCCTCACCCCCCAGTGAGAACTCACAGTGTTTCAGGCCCTGCAGTAGACTAGGGCTACTCAGCTTGTTTAATGCTTCTATCCTAGGCAAGATGGAGGTCTAGATAATGGGTTACTCCAGTTTTTGCTGTGGAGTGGAATTCCGAAGAAAGACTGGTCTATAAATACCTGTGAACTGCTACTACAAACCAAAACCAAACCTAAACCAAGACCTGTTAACCTGCTCTATCCTCTCACACTCCTGCTTAATGAAGCCTCCATTTTTCTATCATTTTCCAAGTTCAAAACCTACAGAGTGTGAGACAAAGGGCTCTTCTCTCTGAATGTAACCTACACCCCTACTCTCTCGCCTGCCACTAGTGGGCGTGCTTCTCCCTTTTAAGTAGATAGTGTGCAAACTCAGTGCTGCTCATGGTGAGGAGTGCCAGGACAGTAATACTTAGAGTTTACAAACAGTCCAGGGAGGGAAAGGAGGCCCACGTTCGCTCCCAGAACACTTTCAGGATACATTGCCGGTGATGCTTACAAATCAGAGCTGGAGGGGTCAGTGACAAGCTTTTTGGTGACGCCCATGTTAAAACATCTGAGAATGCATTCAAAGGTCATCTTTCCCCTTCGTTGTGGTGTGTAGGTCACTCTACCCTCAGAAGGTCATTGAGAACACACTAAGCAAACTGAAACAAGGCAAGGCAAAGCAACTCTTGCAACCAGGAGCGTCTCCGGGGCTGTGGTTAAATGCCTGGGAAAGTGGAAGAGCCACACCCTGTGCTGAGTAAGTACCCTGAGGGCCCTGAGCGGACCTGGCGGTGAGGCCTCAGAGGCCTGCTGTGCTCAGCCATTGTTCTAGAAGCACAATCTCCCGAGTCCTAAGGGCTCTTCCAGTAGTGACGGCACAGGGGGGGTGGGGGTGGGGGTGGGGGGAGAACGACACTGAGATATAAAGCCAATGCCGTTATCCTGATGTTCCCTCAGGATCTTTCACTCCTTCTCTTCCCAAAACAACTTCTGAACTGCTTGGACTTCCCCATGCACTCACGTGATCACTTCTGAATCCATTGAGCTACAGATTCACTTACCGCTGCCTAAGCAAGTGGGAAAAATATTTCCAACTACCCGAGGTGAGAATTTAGCCCATACTGCTGTCTAGTCCCCTACCATCAACCAATCACACAGGACAGTTCTTCCTGATACTACCAGGGGTGGGAAGAAAAGAATCTGTTGTCCGGAAGCTAGTCATTAACAAGCTAGGGAGTTTCACAACCGTCAATGTGTAGGGTTGAGCTGTAGGCGTCTGTCTGCTTTAGAGACAGGGTCTCATGTAGCCGAGGCTGGCCTTGATGCTTCCTGTCTTCCCTTCCAGGGTGCTGGCATTATAGACAAGCATCATCGTATGTGGACTCCTTCCGTGTCAGGATGACACAGCAGGATGTAGGAGGCAACTTTAACCCAGGCTTGCCGTTCACGCTAGTGCTTTATCAAGCACGTACATACAATGAGCAGTCCTTTGCACCACTGTTCCTGTTCTCGGCAGTCTGTTTAGACACATGCTGCTAGCACTAGTACTTGCTTCAGCTTGTGAGTTATTTGCTACAATGGCTGAAGATCTACGAATTCCTTCCTTCGTCCTAGAGCTGATGCTTAAATTTGCTACCAAAAGTGATACCATAGAGCTCATAGTTTTATAAATGTGAATGATTTCTACACCACACTTAACATGGTGTAAAGGGCCGCTGCTATCAGATTTGAACACTTTTAAGAAGTATGTCTATGCGCATACTTTATGCAAGCCTATATTCATACAAGGTATAAATGTATATATAATTTTAACACATGCATTTAATATTTTACTGAGAGATATATACATGTTATGTATGGATGTATGTGAAGATTAAATTAGTTCCATAATATTCTTTGTCCCTTTAGCAAGTCATGTTCTCCTATACTGGGACTTTGTGACTCCATTTTGTATTCTCAGACTTTAAAGATCCTCCCCCCACCCCGAGAAATCAAGAGGCTGCAGCAGCAGCAGCAGCAGCACACCAACTTCAGCATAATCTAGAGCAAAGGCGCCCAAGACCTCAGATGAGGTTTACAATGGCTGTCCTACCAAATCGTTTTTCTCAGGTTACCTACCTGCACTCTGGACACACAGGCATCCATCAGTCTATCAAGATCCTCCCTAAGAGGAAAAAGTGCACATGTTCAATTTGTGGCAGCATGGATGAAATAAACTAGGTAAAGTGTACTTCATATTCCTTTTTGAATGTGAGCCCCGTCAACCCTTTCTCCTGCCCCCAATAGTGTCTGTAACATCCACCCTTGAGGCTTAGTTTAGCCCAAGTTCACCCACTCTACCACCTGGTACCAACTTTAATGGGAAGCTCCCCAGATTATCATTAATCAAAACAAGTCATGGACTTGGGTAAGTAAATCTACCCAAAGCAATCAAGACATATAGAGGCGTAGTCAAATTTCTAAGAAAGGCAGGACCCCACCCTCCCTCACTTCACCAGCCAGACCTCAGGTCCCCCCTTGCTCTAGCAGGACCTTGCATCGCTCTGTTTCTAACCAGCCTCACGTAGCAAGGAAATATCTTTATTCACACTTGCCATAGCTCTCATCATGCCCTAGAACCCACCCACAGGGGGAGGGGGCTAGGCAGTCTAGAGTTCTTGGGTGCCCTTTATTTCAAGAGGGGGGCATTAAGGGCCCTGGGAGAAAGCCAAAAGCCACCTAGAACTAACAGGGATTCCCTGAAAACTGGGCACTAGGCAGGAAAATCTGCTTACCTTGGGACATCAAAGGAATTAGTGCGCTGCAAAATGGACTCCAGTTCCCTCAGTCGATGCTGGGCGAACCTAGAGCCCTGGAGGGGCATCTGCCTACCCCCAGGATTTCCATTCTCCTGGCTCTCAGTGCCCTCAGCAACTGGCTCATTTTGTTCCTGCTCCACACCACCAGCCCTGGTGCCACTATCCTTGTCCCCATCACCCATAGGACCAGGAGCACCAGGACCAAAGTGGCCTTTTCCTCCATTTAATTCTTCTCCTTCGCCTTCTGTTCCCACCGCTCCCACTCCAGGCTGGCCCTGTGCACCTTGCTCATCTCTCCCCTCTCCAGCTTGGAAGAAAGCCTCTGCTTTCACATCTGGAAAAGAGAAAACACAAAGGGAAAGATTAGGACTCCGGAGCTCAGTCTGCATGGAAAGATCTGAAAGCCACCGCAGACTGAGCTAACAATGGGCACTGGCACTTTACTCACTTCTACCAGGGCTCATTTGCTTCCCAGAGACCACAAAACATCAATTCAACACAGGTACTGACCATGCTGTTCTTCCGAGTCTTCCTTGACTCCCAGGCGGAGTAGCCTGGTGACCTTGCGGCTGGAACCCTCAGCTTCCATACCCTGAATAGGATCAATGATGAAGTTATGCTTCGGCAGATTCTGAGCTTGGGCCCCTGGTGTCCCCGGGAACAGAATGAGATCTGTGATGCTCAACCTGGCAGGGATC
>NC_000086.7:37753334-37754741 GCF_000001635.26 Mus musculus | reverse complement strand
GAATTCCACCTAATCCCTGCTAAACATTCCTGACCACCCGCCTGTAGGAACGGCCACAGGCCACTGTTCCTCCCGAGATCTCACATGGCTGTTTGGCTCTTCTCTCTCCAAAGTATGGCGACTTCTGTCTCTTCTCCTTGAGTCTCTTTTCCTCCAGAGACCCGGAAGACCCGCCTTTTCCTTCCACCGAGCAATTGGCCCATAGCTTCTTTACTGACAAATCAAGAACCAATTGGTGAACAAGACATAGTATCAGACCATCAGACCCACGCCTACACACACAGACATATGCACACACACAGGAAGAAGGAGGAGGAGGAGGAGGACATATTTTAAAATACAAAACAAATTAAAGAACAATTTTGAGCAATTTCCCACTTTTAAGGAAGGTGAAACTCGTAGGTACAAATCTTAATTTTAAATATGTGCTTTGGGCTGAGTGTGATGTTACACATTTACAATCCCTGATCTCTGCCCATAGACAAAGGAAGAGAGACCCTGAAATAAAAAAACCCAAAACACCACATGCCTTTGAGAAAGTGCACACTTTCCTATGTTGGAGTCTGACAAATGCATTAGTGTCTATTTTCCGGGAGCAGAATTAATAGATTTTCTTTCTTGTCTCTGATAGTGTCGGGAAGGATTTGTCCGGGCAGTTTTGTTAGTGGGGACTAGATCTCAGTTTGTGCTTTATCTTTACAAATTCTGCTCAAAGGCATGTGGTGTTTTTTCAGGGTCTCGGGTACCCAAGGCTACAGGCATGAGGTGACCAATGTTGAAGCTCTTTACACTCAAAAGTAACTATAAGAAGCTATAGGAAATTACGGGTTATATACGAGCTGTTTGGTTTAAAAAAAGGTGGGGGGGGGGGGCTAAAGAGGAGAGAACATTGGGATGATGTCATTGGCTGTGCTCCTAAGTGTCCTGGGAATGCAGAGCAGCCCAGCTAGTCCCTGAGGCTCTTTCTGAAACCACAGGCTGAGATCACAAACAGGCCTAGCTCAGGGGAAAGAATAAGAAGTCCAGGTTTTCAGGCACGTAAGGCCAGCTGGGGAACGAAGAGACTGAAGAAGGTTGCTTGCTCCTTCTTCAGTTTACCGAGTGCACTCAATAGCACTGAGTAAAAGACGTGCTCAGCCACTGTTGAACCTTTCAACACAGATCATTCCCAACAGCTTCCTGAAGACCTCCAGCTGCACTATTTAGTAAACATCCTTACAGATAAGTCCTAAAAGCTGTATTCCCGGCATGGGGGATGTGGCAATGTATCTCACGGGCAAAGTAATTGCCTCCCATTCACTGGGCCCCAAGTTCAGATCTCAAGCACCAACACACACACACACACACACACACACACACACACACACACACCACTATACCACACACACACCACACCACAAACAAACC